>NC_141102.1:410000-412500 GCF_041138505.1 Cibotium barometz | reverse complement strand
TCTGTCATACAACTAATTACATCACGCAAATCATCGTGGTCATTGAATATCACATTATTTTGTATCAGAAGAAGAATATGCAACCTTTGTATATCAGGCTTTTCATTATGCAAATCATTATTGGTATAAACACTAGCATGCCTCAAACATAGACACATACCGTGCATCCATATATTGACTAATCTCGTCAATAACCCCATGTGTATCTTGCAACTCTATAGTAGCTCTATCATGTCCTTAGTATATATACTTATATAAATACTTCACTCCTGTAATAGTAGAGTATACTTCTATGTTAATATGCGCTTTGTATCTCATAGAAAGAAAAGGATTATGTGGAACAACCCATTGACTATCCACTCTATGATTTTTTACTTGGATGAAACTACCATCGTCTCGCCACATGTATGCTGGATACCCATTGTCATCAATAATAGTAGTCTCAGAAAACTAAAGGTCTTTACTTTTTAAGAATGTTTCTTTGTTATTCTTAGCTTAGACATCCAAGCATATCATATCAATATTATAAACTGCACTTATGTGCACACACAAGAGTATTAGACGTGGCAAAGATCACAATTTGATAAACAATATTAAAAACACCCATAACATACAAAGAGATATAGAAAGTATTTGAATGTGTAGGCTCTTCTCTCTCTCTCTCTCCGTCTCTCTCTCTCTCTCTCTCTCTCTCTCTCTCTCTCTCTCTCTCTCTCTCTCTCTCTCTCTCTCTCTCTCTCTCTCTCTTTGCTAACCAAGCATATCAACATAAAGCAAATCTCTTTATGTATGCATCACATATTAACTCCAAACTCAAAAATAGATAGAGACAAAAGCGGAACAATAAAACTAACCTCAAGTTGAGGAGAGAATGGTGTTCGAAACCACCAACTTTGATGCTATCGTCCTTGTGCTTGCCTTTACACAATTACACACAAACATCAAAACAATTATAACTCTTATGGTCTCTATATTTTTCTCACCATGTCCTAGCTACGTTTCACACCAAATACACATAAAAAAAGGGAGAGAAAGAGAGGCAACACTTCTTCATTATTTACATCACAATTCATCGAATAAGAAAGTAAATTGTGTTTCACTCCCCCTAGGTGTAAGTGAAACTTGGTCACACACACGAATATTTATTTTCTAATTAACTTATACTTAGGGATACATTTAATAACTTCTTGAAACACTTGACGTGCTTCATCTCTATCACACCAAGCATTGTCTTTTATTTCAAAGATTTTTAACACACAATAAAAGAACTATCTCAAATACACACACACACACAATTAAAAAACTCTCTCTCTCTCTCTCTAACTCTCTCACACACACACACACACACACACAAAGTGAAACCAATCTCTCTCTCTCTCTCTCTCTCTCTCTCTCTCACACACACACACACACACACACATACAAAATGTAAACAATCACTCACTCACTCACTCTCTCTCTCACTCTTTCTCTATCTCTGTCACACACACACACACACACAATGTTAACAATCACTCTCTCTCTCTCTCTCTCTCTCTCTATCACACACACACACACACACATACAACTTACTACGATGTACATTATAACTCTCTCTCTCTCTCTCTCTCTCTCTCTCTCTCTCTCTCTCTCTCTTCTCTCTCTCTCTCTCTCTCTCTCTCTCTCTCTCTCTCTCTATTACACACACACACACTTTTTTTTAATTGTGAAAACACACACACACACACACACGGCACACACATTAAAAATACTTAAGACATTTTAAAAAACACACACACATACACACACTCTCTCTCTCTCTCTCTCTCTCTCTCTCTCTCTCTCTCTCTCTCTCTCTCTCACACACACACACACACACATACACGGCAATGTATGTATGCACATTCTCTCTCTCTCTCTCTCACACACACACGCACACACACGCACACACACAACATGCACATTAAAAATACTTAAGACATTTTAAAAAACACACACACACACACACACACACGCAACATGCACATTAAAAATACTTAAGACATTTTAAAAAACAAACACACACACACATGGTGCACATTAAAAATACTTACATTTAAAAAAAACTTTAACTTTAACATTAACATTAAAAATTTGAAAAACTCTCTCAAACACACACACACACACACACACGACGCACTGTAAAAATATTAATATTAAAAAAAAACCCACACACACACACACGACCTCCACACATTAAAAAAAGGTCTCTCTAACACACACGCACACGCACAACGCACTGTAAAAATTTAAAAAATATAAAAAACAAACAAACAAACACACACATGATGCTCTCTCAAACACACACACACACACACGACCTCCACACATTAAAAAAAGGTCTCTCTCAAACACACACACACACACACAACGCATTGTAAAAATTTTAAAAATATAAAAAACAAACAAACAAACACACACATGATGCTCTCTCAAACACACACTGCGCACTGTAAAAATATTAATTAAAAAACAAATTCAC